>NC_056728.1:129942014-129944514 GCF_019279795.1 Protopterus annectens
CTGGGTCTGGCATTGACATGAAACATCATGTCTGGCTCCGGCTTTACAGTTTTGCGGAATCTTTCAAGGTGTCCTTTGCAAATGCCCCTTTTGACGGTTCGACCGTCTTTGTGAAGACCGAGATATGCTAGTCCAGAGTGAGAAGGACGGGAAGACGGTGTTGGCCTTAGGGATCCGCTTCTCTAACCCTCAAAGATCCTTTTCCAGGAATCAGCGAGGGCAAGAGAAGATGTGATTCTGGAAGTCTCAGCATTCCCGGGAAACTCAGGACTCCTTTTCCCCTAGATGCAGAGGGGGACAAGGTGGACGCCGGCCCAGAGGCAGAGGGGGTCTGAAGAATTTTGGGTCACAGGAACCCTTCTCTGATCGACCTGCACAGCAGCCCTGAGGGATTGCCCGACTGCTCCACTCTGGAGGCAATTGGTGGGCGTTTTTCAAAGCACCTAGCTCAATGGGAGTCCATAACATCAGTCCGCTGGGTGCTTTGGATAATATCCAGAGGTTATTCCATTCCCTTTTTGACCATTCCCTTACCTCCAAAGCATCGCCCAGATGTTCCACCTGCTGAAAGGGAGGTGGCAGCTTTGGAAATAGAAAAGCTGCTAAACAAAAGAACAATCCAGCTGGTCCCCCCAGATCAGTCCGGGTCAGGCATCTATTCCATGTTTTTTTTGGTGCCAAAAAAGACTGGGGACTTGAGGCCGATTCTCGACCTATCTACATTGAATCTGTCTGTTGCCAAGGAGAAGTTCCGGATGGTCACCTTACAATCCCTCCTGCCGTTCTTTGCAGGAGGAGACTGGATGTGCTCAGTAGACATCAAAGATGCGTACTACCACATCACAATGGACAGATGATCCAGGAGGTTTCTCCACTTTTTGCATGGAGCCAGTCACTACCAGTTCAGGGTTCTACCCTTTGGTCTCACCACAGTGCCCAGGGTGTTTACCAAGGTCATGGCAGTTGTAGCGGCCAACCTGAGACTTCAGGGCGTTCAGGTCTTTCCGTACCTGGACGACTGTCTTTTCACTGTCCCCTCCAGGCATCTACTTATTCAACCCAGAAATGTTTTCCTTCAGCTGTCAAATTTACTGTGTATCACGGTAAACATTGCAAAATCCTTTCTTCAGCTTGTTCAAATTCTGGACTTCATAGGGGAAAGAATAGATTCTCTCCAGGCCTAGGTATTTTTGACTCCAGACAGACTCGGAGCCTGACCCTTCATGTATTGGCACTTCTTGAGATATCTTTACCCCTAGCAGAACTAGTTCTGAGGGCCTTAGTGTCCATGGCAGCAACAATAAGTCTGGTTCCTTGTGCACGTCTACATATGAGTGTTACAGTGGATGTTACAAGTTCAGTGGTCTCTCTTATACCAGTCCTTAAGTTATCTGATTCCTCTAAGGAAGGTGTGCAAGACTTCCGTCATCTGGTGGCTTCAGTCCTAGGATCTTCGAGAAGGACGCCCCTTAATTGCGACCTTGCCCGAAGCCACGGTGACCACGGACGCCTCTCATCTAGGGTAGGGAGTGGCACTGCTCGGGCAGGACTGTCCAAGGCACGTGGTCCCCAAACAAGACCGTTCTGCATATCAGGGTTCTAGAGATGAGGGTGGTCCTAGCGTTGTAGGGCCTTGATGCTTTTCCTCCTCTGGAAACGATTGCAGTTCAATCAGACATATCAGTGGTTTGGTATATCAACAAACAGGGGGGAACCAGGTCCTACCCGCTTTGTCGAGAGACCATGAGAGTGTGGGAATGGGCGATCTCCACCAACCATTTTCTGATAGCAACGCACATTCCGGGTTGGTCCAACATTCTGGCGGACAAACTGAGCAGGACTATCCTTTTACCCTATGATTGGTCTCTGAACCCTTGTGTAGCGGAACAGATCTTCCTTAAGTGGGGTCAGCCTTGCTACGATCTCTTTGCATCGTCGTCCAACGCGAATTGCAGTGAGTTTTTCACTCTTGATTCCTCTTCGAGGGGAAGCCCCTAGAGACGCTCTTGTCCATGCTTGGCCACCTGGTCTTCTTTATGCGTATTCCCCGCTACCTCTAATGACAGAATTTTTGCAGAAAGCTCTTTGGTTGGGGAGCAGGATTATCCTCTTTGCCCCATTCTGGCTTTGTCAAGTTTGGTTCCCTTGCCTGCGGTCTCATCTAGTAGCTCTGCCTTGGATCTTAGATCCCATTCCGGATCTCGTTTGTCATCCCTCCGGAATTTTTCCTCTGAATCTGGGCAGCCTCAAGCTTACTGCTTGGTTGCTCTTGTTCCACTAATTGCCAGGACTCCCGGACTCTCGTCTCCTGTTAAGTCCATTCTGGTGGCGGAGCACAAGTCCTCCGCCCGAAAGGTGTACCGTAGTAAATGGAAGCGTTTTTCCATTTGGGCTTCTCACAGAGATTTGGTTCTGTTTACCGCCCCAATTCCAGCGGTCTTAGAATTTCTGTCTCAGATTTTTCCAGCAGGGGGCCAGCTCTTCCACTGTTAAGGCCCAG